>NW_027649952.1:27500-30000 GCF_965287045.1 Carcharhinus amblyrhynchos | reverse complement strand
TACCCCTAGGGTAAGGGGTTTGGATGGGGAGGAGTTTGTTAGGTGTGTTCAGGAAGGTTTCCTGACACAGTATGTGGATAAGCCTACGAGGGGAGAGGCTGTACTTGACCTGGTACTGGCGAATGAACCAGGGCAGGTGATGGATCTCTCGGTGGGAGAGCATCTTGGGAATGGTGACCATAATTCTATCTCCTTCACAATTGCATTGGAACGAGATAGGATCAGGCAGGCTAGGAAGGTGTTTGTCTGGAGTAAGGGGAGATTCGAAGAAGTCAGGAAGTTACTTGGACAAATAAACTGGAAGGAGGCGTTCTTAGGGAAAAGTACCGAAGGAAGGTGGCGGATGTTCAAGGAATGTTTGTCTGGAGCTCTGCATGACAACGTTCCGATGAGACAAGGGGGTTTTGGTAGGTCGCGGGAACCGTGGTGCACGAAGGATGTGTTGAACCTAGTCAGGAGGAAAGGGAAGGTGTACAAAAGGTTCAGGGAATTAGGAGAGGTTAAGGATCTTGAGGAGTATAAGGACTGTAGAAAGGAGCTTAAAAGGGAAATTAGGAGAGCCAGAAGGGGTAATGAGAAGACCTTGGCGGGTAAGATTAAGGAGAATCCCAAGGCCTTTTATAAATATGTGAAAGGTAAAAGGATGAGAAGAGAAGGGATAGGACCTATAAAAGGTGAAGGGGGAAAGGTCTGTGTGGAACCAGAAGAAATGGCAGAGGTGCTTAATGAGTACTTCGCCTCAGTATTCACAGTGGAAGCTGATCTGGGAGATTTTGTTACGGATTTGCAGCAGATGGAAATGATTGAGTACGTGAATATTAAGGTGGAGGATGTGTTAGAACTTTTGAATTCTATCAAGATAGATAAGTCGCTGGGACCAGATGGGATATACCCCAGGATACTGTGGGAGGCGAGGGAAGTGATTGTAGAGCCCCTGGCGATGATCTTTGCGTCGTCAATGGAGACGGGAGAGGTTCCGGAGGATTGGAGGATTGCGGATGTAGTTCCTATTTTCAAGAAAGGGAACAGAGATAGCCCGGGAAATTACCGACCGGTGAGTCTGACCTCAGTGGTTGGTAAGCTGATGGAGAGGCTTCTGAGGGACAAGATTTACGAGCATTTGGAGAGGTTTGACATGATCAGGAATAGTCAGCATGGTTTTGTCAAGGGCAGGTCGTGCCTTACGAGCCTAGTTGAGTTCTTCGATAATGTGACTGAACACATTGACGAAGGAAGTGCCGTGGACGTGGTGTACATGGACTTCAGCAAGGCGTTTGATAAGGTCCCCCATGCAAGACTTCTTGAGAAGGTGAGAGGGCATGGGATCCGAGGGCCTTTGGCCTTGTGGATCCAGAACTGGCTTGCCTGCAGGAGGCAGAGAGTGGTTGTGGATGGGTCTTTTTCTGAATGGAGGTCAGTCACCAGTGGAGTGCCCCAGGGAACTGTTCTAGGACCCTTGCTGTTTGTCATTTTCGTAAATGACCTGGATGAGGAAGTGGAGGGATGGGTAAGTAAGTTCGCTGATGACACGAAGGTCGGTGGTGTTGTGGATGGTCTGGAAGGATGGCAAAAGTTGCAGCAGGACATAAATAGGATGCAGGACTGGGCGGAGAAGTGGCAGATGGACTTCAACGCGGATAAATGCGTAGTCGTCCATTTTGGCAGAACCAACGGGATGAACGAGTACACTATCAAGGGCAGGAGTCTTAGTAGTGTTGAAGAGCAGAAGGATCTTGGGGTCTGGGTCCACAGGACTCTTAAATCGGCCTCGCAGGTGGAGGAGGTGGTCAAGAAGGCGTATGGGGTACTGGCCTTCATTAATCGAGGCATTGAGTTTAGGAGTCGGGAGGTAATGCTGCAACTTTATAAGACCCTTGTCAGGCCTCATTTGGAGTATTGTGCGCAGTTCTGGTCGCCTCACTATAGGAAAGATGTAGAAGCTATTGAAAGGGTACAGAGGAGATTTACAAGGATGTTGCCTGGACTGGGAGGCATGCCTTATGAAGTTAGGTTGAGGGAGCTGGGACTCTTTTCCCTGGAGAGACGAAGGTTGAGAGGCGACCTGATAGAAGTTTATAAAATGTTGAGAGGAATAGATAGGGTGGACTCTCAGAGGCTATTTCCCCGGGTTGAAATGGTCGCTACGAGAGGACACAGGTTTAAGGTGCAAGGAGGGAAGTTCAGAAGTGATGTTAGGGGTAAGTTTTTCACTCAGAGGGTGGTGAGTGAGTGGAATCGGCTGCCGTCAGTGGTGGTGGAGGCGAACTCGTTGGGGTCTTTTAAAAGACTTCTGGATGAGTATATGGGGTTTAATGGGATTGGGGGTTATAGATAGGTCTATAGATTGGTAGGTGTTGATGTGATCGGCGCAACTCGTGGGCCGAAGGGCCTGTTTGTGCTGTAGTGTTCTATGTTCTATGTTCTATGAGAGAGAGAGCTGGAGAGACAGAGAGACAGAGAGAGAGAGAGAGAGAGAGACAGAGAGAGAAACAGAGAGAGA
>NW_027649952.1:0-22500 GCF_965287045.1 Carcharhinus amblyrhynchos | reverse complement strand
AGAGAAAGAGAGGCAGATTGAGAGAAAGAGAGACAGATTGAGAGAGAGAGAGACTGGGAGAGACAGAGAGAGAGAGATACAGAGTGAGTGACAGAGAGAGAGAGAGATAGAGACAGAGAGACAGTGAGAGAGAGTGAGAGTGTGTGAGAGAGACAGAGAGATAGAGACAGAGAGAGTGAGTGAGAGAGAGATAGAGGGAGTGCGAGTTAGAGAGAGAGCGAGTCAGAGAGAGAGCGAGAGAGTGTGTGAGAGAGAGAGAGAGAAAGAGAAGGACTGAGAGAGTCAGAGAGGGAGAGAGAGAGAGGGACCCAGAGAGAAGAGACAGAGAGAGACAGAGACAGAGTGAGAGACACAGTGAAGGAGAGAGAGACAGAGACAGAGAGAGAGAGACAGAGACAGAGAGAGTGACAGAGAGGGAGAGGGAGACAGAGTGAGCGAGAGAGACAGAGTGTGAGAGAGAGAGACAGACTGAGAGAGATAGAGTGAGTGAGATACAGAGAGAGAGATACAGAGTGAGAGACAGAGAGAGAGAGACAGAGGGAGAGAGATAGAGACAGAGAGAGAGAGCGATGCAGTGGGAGAGAGAGAGACAGAGAGACAGAGACACAGGGAGAAAGAGAGACAGAGAGAGCGAGAGAGAGAGAGAGGGAGAGGGAAAGACAGAAAGATGAGAGACAGAGAGATTGAGACACAGAGTGAGAAAGAGACCGAGAGAGAGAGAGACAGAGAGACTAACAGAGAGAGAGTTAGTGACAGAGAGGGAGAGAGTGACAGAGAGAGAGTGACAGAGAGAGAGACAAAGAGACAGAGAGAGAGAGACAGAGAGAATGAGAGGGAGAGACAGAGGGAGAGAGAGAGAGAGACAGAGAGAGAGAGAGGGACAGACAGAGAGACAGAGGCAGAGAGAGAGGGTGAGAGAGAGAGAGAGTCAGAGAGTGACAGGGAGACAGTGGGAGAGAGAGAGAAACAGAGTGACAGACAGAGAGACAGAGAGAGAGGGAGACAGAGTGGGTGAGAGAGAGAGAGTGTCAGAGACAGAGAGAGAGAGAAAGGGACAGAGTGAGAGACAGAGTGAGAGAGAGAGAGACAAAGACAGAGAGAGAGAGAGAAACAGACAGAGGGAGAGAGAGAGACAGTGAGAGAGAGAGACAGAGAGTGAGACAGAGAGAGAAACAGAGAGACAGAGAGAGATAGAGAGGCAGAGGGGGAGAGAAAGAGTGAGACAGAGGGAAACAGAGAGAGAGACAGAGAGGGGGAGACAGACAGACAGACAGAAGGAGAGACAGAGAGAGAGAGACAGAGACAGACAGAGAGAGAGAGAAAGACAGAGAGAGAGCGATTCAGAGGGGGAGAGAGAGAGAGACAAGGAGAGAGAGAGTGACAGAGAGACAGAGACAGAGAAAGTGAGAGACAGAGAGAGAGATCAGGGAGAGAGAGAGAGAGACTGAGAGACAGAGAGAGTGAGAGAGAGAGAGAGAAAGACAGTGAGAGTGGGAGAGACAGAGAGAGAGAGAGACAGAGACAGAGGGAGACAGAAAGAGAGACAGAGAGAGAGAGAGACAGAGTGAGAGGGAGTGAGAGACAGAGCGAGAGACAGAGGGAGAGAGAAAGAGAGAGTCAGACAGAGAGACAGAGAGAGAGAGAGACAGAGTGAGTGAAAGAGAGAGAAAGAGACAGAGACAGAGTGAGAGACAGAGTGAGAGACAGAGTGAGAAACAGAGTGAGAGACAGAGAGAAAGAGACAGAGACAGCGATATATTAAGAGAGGGAGAGACAGCTTGAGGGAAAGGGAGACAGAGGGAGAGAGAGAGACAGAGAGAGAGACAGAGGGAGAGAGAGAGAAAGAGAGAGACAGACAGAGAGACAGAGAGGCAGAGGGAGAGAGAGAGAGAGACAGAGACAGAGAGAGAGACAGAGAGGTAGAGACAGACAGACAGAGGGAGAGAGAGAGAGAGAAGAGACAGACAGACAGAGAGAGAGAGAGAAAGACAGAGAGAGAGAGATACAGACTGAGAGGGAGAGAGAGTGACAGAGAGACAGAGAAAGAGAGAGAGAGAGACCGAGAGTGAGAGAGAGAGTGAGAGAGAAAGAGAGTGAGAGAGAAGAGAGAGAGAGAGAGTTACAGACAGAGACAGAGAGAGAGACAGACTGACAGAGAGAGACAGAGCAAGTGAGACAGACAAGAGAGAGAGCGTTTAAGAGACAGAGAGAGAGAGACAGCGACAGAAGGAGAGAGAAAGAGGGAGACAGACAAAGAGACAGAGAGAGACAGACAGACTGAGAGAGAAAGAGGGAGAGAGTGTAAGAGACAGAGAGAGAGAGTGAGACAGCGAGGGAGGGAGAGAGAAAGTGGGAAACAGACAGAGAGAGAGACAGAATGAGAGAGAGACAGACAGACAGAATGAGAGAAGGAGACAGACAGAGAGACACAGACACAGAGTGAGAGACAGAGAGAGAGAGAGAGAGACAGCGTGTGGGAGAGAGAGAGAAAGAGAGAGAGACAGAGTGAAAGAGACAGACAGAGAGACAGAGAGGCAGATGGGATAGAGAGAGACACAGAGAGGGAGAGACAGACAGACAGAGGGAGAGAGAGAGTGACAGACAGAGACAGAGAGAAAGACAGACTGAGAGAGAGAGTGACAGACTGAGAGAGAGAGAGTGACAGAGAGAGAGTGACAGAGACAGAGAGAAAAACAGACTGAGACAGAGAGTGACAGAGAGAGAGAGAGTGAGAGAGACAGAGTGAGAGCATTTAAGAGACAGAGAGAGAGAGACAGCGAGAGATGGAGAGAGAAAGAGGGAGACAGACAAAGAGACAGAGAGACAGACTGAGAGAGAGAGACAGAGAGAGGGAGAGAGAAAGTGGGAGACAGACAGAGACAGAGAGAGCGACAGACACAGAGTGAGAGACAGAGAGAGGGAGACAGAGCGACAGTGAGAGAGAGAGACAGAGAGAGAGAGAGAGACAGAGAGAGGGAGACAGTATGAGAGAGAGAGAGAGACAAAGAGGGAGAGAGAGAGAGAAAGAGGGAGAGAGACAGAGAATGTGACAGAGAGAGAAACAGGCAGACAGAGAGAGAAAGAGAGGAAGAGGGAGAGAGAGAGATACAGAGAGGGAGAGACAGACAGGCAGAGGGAGAGACAAAGAGAGAGAGACAGACAGACAGAGAGAGAGAGATACAGAGGGAGAGAGAGACAAAGACAAGGAGAGAGCGAGAGTGACAGAGAGACAGAGAGAGCGAGAGACAGAGAGAGATGAGGGAGAGCGAGAGACTGAGAGACAGAGAGAGTCAGTGAGAGAGACAGAGATTGAGAGAGAGAGAGAGAGACAGTGAGAGTGAGAGAGAGACAGAGTGAGACAGAGAGAGACAGAGAGTGAGAGAGAGACAGAGAGAGAGAGAGACAGAGAGAGAGAGAGACAGAGAGAGAGAGACAGGCAGAGAGAGAGTGAGAGAGAGAGAGAGACAGAGAGAGAGAGAGAGTGAGAGAGAGATAGAGACCGTGAAAGAGAGGGAGAGAGAGAGAGACAGAGAGAGATAAAGAGAGAGAGCGAGAGCCAGAGAAAGAGAGAGAGAGGGAGAGACAGAGAATGAGAGAGAGACAGAGAAACAGACAGAGAGAGACAGAGAGAGAGAATATGAGAGAGTGTGACAGAGAGAGAGAGAGGCAGAGGGACAGAGAGAGTGAGACAGAATGAGAGAAAGAGAGAGGGACAGAGAGAGACAGAGTGAGAGAGAGATAGAGAGTGAAGGAGAGAGAGAGAGACAGCGAGAAAGAGGGAGAGAGAGACAACGAGAGAGAGAGAAAGAGAGGGAGAGACAGAGAATGTGATAGAGAGAGGAACAGAGAGAGAGAGACAGACAGACAGAGAGAGGGAGAGAGATACAGAGAGAGAGAGAGAGACAGAGACAAGGAGAGAGAGAGACAGAGAGACAGAGACAGAGAGAGAGAGACAGACAGAGAGAGAGAGATACAGAGGGAGACAGAGACAGAGACAAGGAGAGAGAGAGTGACAGAGAGACAGGGACAGAGAGAGCGAGAGACAGAGTGAGAGATGAGGGAGAGAGACAAACTGAAAGACAGAGAGAGTGAGCGAGAGAGACAGTGATTGAGAGAGAGAGAGGGAGACAGCGAGAATGAGAGAGACAGTGCGAGAGATTGAGAGAGAAAGAGAGACAGAGAGTGAGAGAGAGATTGAGGGAGACAGAGACAGAGGGAGAGAGAGACAGACAGACAGACAGACAGGGAGAGAGAGAGAGAGAGACAGCAAGAGTGAGAGAGACAGTGTGAGAGAGAGATAGAGCGAGGGAGAAAGAGAGGCAGATAGTGAGAGAGAGATTGAAGGAGAGAGAGATTGAGGGAGAGAGAGACTGAGGGAGAGAGAGATTGAGGGAGAGAGAGACAGAGAGCGAGAGAGACAGACAGACAGAGTGAAAGAGAGAGACAGTGAGTGAGAGACAGAGAGAGATGGAGAGAGTGAGAGATAGATAGAGACAGAGAGAGAGGGAGAGAGTGAGAGGCAGAGAGAGAAAGACAGAGAGCAAGAGACAGAGAGTGAGAGAGAGACAGAAGTAAAGAGAGACAGAGAGACACAGAGAGAGAGAGAGAGACAGAGAGAGAGAGAGAGCGACAGAGAGTGAGACAGAGAGAGAGAGAGACACACACACACACACACACACACACAGAGGGAGAGAGAGAGACAGAGAGAAAGAGAGAGATAGAGTGACAGACGGAGACAGAGAGAAAGATAGACTGAGAGAGAGAGTGACAGAGAGAGACAGACAGAGAGAGAGACAGAGAGAGATAGAGAGAGAGAAAGGGACAGAGAGAGAGAGAGGGAGACAGCGAAAGAGGGAGAGAGAGATGAGAGATAGAGACAAGAAGAGAGAGAGATTGACAGGGAGACCGAGATAGATAGAGCAAGAGACAGAGGGAGAGATGGGGGAGACACGGTGACAGAGAGAGAGAGGGAGACACAGAGAGACAGAGAGAGAGAGAGAGAGAGGGGGGGAGTGAGAAAGAGAGAAACAGACAGAGGAGAGAGAGAGAAAGTGGCCGACAATGTGAGTGGAAGGAGCACTGATCACAGTTTAAAGAGATGTGTATTGCGGCCTTCATGACGCTGAACAGAGACTGATAGCCAAGTTCCACACACATGAGGAGAGTCTCAACAGGGATCTTGGGTTCATGTCGCACTATCTGTAACCCCCGTGACTTGCCTGGGTTTGCAAAACCTCACTTACTGTACTGTCTAGAGACAATACACATCTCTTTAAACTGTGATCAGTGCTCCTTCCACTCACATTATCAGCCACTTCAGGTCTTGAACAGCAGGTTAGGTGTAAAGATTCGCATTCTAATCAGTAATCTCTAAACTGTCTGTGCTTTATATGCTCTGTCTGAGGCCAGAACTCTCCATTCACCTGACGAAGGGGCTAACCCGAAAGCTTGTGAGTATATTATCAAATAAATAGGTTGGACTAAAACCTGGTGCTGTCAGACTTTTTACTGAGAGAGAGAAAGACAGAGACAGAGAGAGAGACAGGGACAAAGTGAGACACAGTGAGAGAATGAGAGAGACAGAGTGAGACAGAGAGAGAGAGTGAGAGAGACAGAGAGACAGCAAGAGAGAGAGAGACAGAGAGAAAGAGAAAGAGAGACAGAGAGAGAGAGAGACAGAGTGTGAATGAGAGACAGAGTGAGAGAGAGAGTGAGAGAGAGACAGAGGGAGAGCGAGAGACAGAGGGAGAGAGAGAGACAGTGTGAGAGAGAGAGGTACACAGAGACAGAGAGACAGAGAGAGGCAGAAAGAGAGAGAGGCAGAGAGAGAGACAGTGAGAGGGAGAGACAGAGAGAGAGAGACAGAGAGACAGAGGCAGTGAGAGAGAGTGATAGAGAGAGTCAGAGAGTGACAGCGAGACAGAATGAGAGACAGAGAAACAGAGTGAGAGACAGAGAGAGAGAGACAGAGAGAGATAGAGTGGGAGAGAGAAAAAAGCAGATTGACAGACAGAGAGACAGAGAGAGGGAGAGAGAGAGAGAGACAGAGTGGGTGAGAGAGACAGAGAGACATAGACAGAGAGACAGAGACAGAGTGAGAGACAGAGTGAGAGAGAGAAAGACAGAGTGAGACAGAGAACAAAGCCAGAGAGAGAGAGAGAGAGAGAGTGAGACAGACAGAGATACAGCAGGAGGGAGAGACAGAGAGAGAGAGAGGGAGAGAGACAGAGCTTAAGAGAGAGACAGAGTGACAGAGAGAGAGAGACATAGTGAGAGACAAAGAGAGAGAGTGAGAGAGAGAGACAGAGTAAGAAAGAGAGAGACAGAGAGAGAGACAGAGTGAGAGAAAGAGTGAGAGACAGAGAGAAGGAGAGTTTAAAAGAAGGAGAGACAGAGTGAGGGAGAGAGGTAGACCGAGAGAAAGACAGAGTGAGAGAGAGAGAGGCAGAAAGACAATGAGAGAGAGAGAGAAAGCGGGAGAGAGAGAGAGCGAGAGAGACAGAGAGAGTGAGAGAGAGTGACAGAGACTGAGCGACAGAGTGAGAATGACAGAGAGAAAGAGAGAGAAGACAGAGAGAGAGATAGATAGAGAGGGAAAGACAGAGAGAGAGACAGAGAGAGTAAGAGACAGAGAGAGAGCGTGTGAGAGAGAGAGTGAGAGAGAGAGGCAGACAAGAGAGAGACAGAGAGACAGAGAGACTGACAGAGAGAGAGATAGTGACAGAGAGAGTGACAGAGAGAGAGAGGTAGAGTGAGTGAGACAGAGAGATAGAGACAGTGAGAGTGAGAGAGAGACAGAGGGAGAGAGACAGAGAGAGAGCGAGTCAGGGAGAGAGAGATTCAGAGTGAGAGAGTGAGAGAGAGAGAGACAGACAGACAGACAGACTGACTGAGAGAGTGAGAGAGACAGAGAGCGAGAGAGGGACCGAGAGAGAGAGACAGAGACAGAGACACAGCGACAGAGTGAAGGACAGAGAGAGAGAGAGAGAGACACACTGAGAGAGACAGAGGGAGAGAGACAGAGACAGAGAGAGAGAAACAGATTGAGAGAGAGAGAGTGACAGAGTGAGAGAGAGAGAGAGACTGAGAGAGTAACAGACTGTGAGAGATACAGAGTGAGAGACAGTGAGTTAGAGACAGATCGAGAGACAGAGGGAGGGAGAAAGAGAGAGACAGAGAGAGAGAGTCAGAGTGATAGACAGAGAGAGAGACACAGAGAGAGAGAGACAGAGAGACAGAGGCAGAAAGGGACAGTGTTAGTTTTGTCACCGGCCGTATCCGCCAGATACCCGCTAGTGTGGCAGCCACCAGACAACTCTTGGTTTCGTTGACACCGTTAGGTTTCCACCAGTCGAGTTCGGAGCGCCAGGGGCAAATTCCCCAGCCGGAAGCCCTCCCGATATATTCCCCTTTTCTCCCGTTTATAGACTTAGACGACCACGGGCTGTCTCGTTCGATCACAGTTTATTATACAATCTTGCAAGATCGGGTGAGCTGGTGCGCACACCCTACACACATGGACAACACATTTTATACTGTTTTTCAAACACTGTAATGGCTTGTACTGTGTCATTCCCCCTTAATTGGTTGTTAACCTTGTTAACGTTAATTAACACTCTCCCAACTCCCATTTTGCTAACCCCAGCCCCAGTCAGCAGTTATTTTGCGCCTAAACTCGTTACTGCGGTTATCTACTTCGTGTAACCTAGTTAACTGTCTGTCATCTGCCTCCCCCTTTCTGTATGCTGCTGAACTCGTCCATTTTGCTGACACTGCTGATTGTACTGTTAACTCTTGCAGCCTTAAAAATTACACTACTTCTCACAACAGTGAGAGAGAGAAAGAGTCAGAGAGTGACAGGGAGACAGAGTGTGAGAGAGAAAAACAGAGAAAGAGAGTGAGAGACAGAGAGAGAGAGAGAGATAGTGACAGAGAGTGAGAGACAGAGCAAGACAGCGGGAGAGACAGACAGAGAGACAGAGTGAGAGAGAGAGAAAGAGACAGAGACAGAGTGAGACAGAGAGAGAGAGAGAGACAGGGAAAGTGAGAGATTAACAGAGCGAGAGACAGTGTGAGGAAGAGAGAGAGACAGAGGGAGACAGAGAGAGAGTGACAGAGAGAGAGTGAGAGAGACAGAGGGAGAGCGAGAGACAGAGAGAGATAGGGAGGGAGAAACAGTGCGAGAGAGAGGGAGAGACAGTGCGAGAGAGAGGGAGAGACAGAGAGGGAGAGAGAGAGAGACAGAGGGAGAGAGAGAGAGAGAGAGAGACAGCGAGAAAGAGAGAGACAGTGATAGAGATAGACAGAGTGAGAGAGAGAGTGAGGGAGAGACAGACAGTGAGAGAGAGAGAGACACAGAGAGAGACAGACAGAGAGAGTGACAGAGAGTGAGATAGAGACACAGAGAGAGAGGGAGAGGGTGAGATAGAGTGATAGAGACAGTGAGAGAGGGAGTGAGTGAGGCAGCTAGAGAGGGAGAGAGAAAGTGGGAGGCAGACAGAGAGACAGAGAGAGAGACAGAGTGAGAGAGAGAGAGACAGAGTGAGAGACAGAGTGAGGGAGAGAGAGACAGAGGGAGAGAGAGAGACAGAGAGCAAGACAGACTGTGGGAGAGAGACAGAGAGAGAGAGACAGAGTGAGCAAGAGAGTCAGAGAGAGATAGAGAGAGAGTGAGAGAGACAGAGGGAGAGACAGAGACACAGACAGACAGACAGAGTTGCAGAGGGAGAGAGTGACAGAGAAACACAGACAGAGAGAGCGAGACCAGATGGGATGTACCCCAGGATACTGTGGGAGGCGAGGGAAGAGATTGCAGAGCCCCTGGTGATGATCTTTGCGTCGTCAATGGAGACGGGAGAGGTTCCAGAGGATTGGAGGATTGCGGATGTAGTTCCTATTTTCAAGAAAGGGAACAGAGATAGCCCGGGAAATTACCGACCGGTGAGTCTGACCTCAGTGGTTGGTAAGCTGATGGAGAGGCTTCTGAGGGACAAGATTTACGAACATTTGGAGAGGTTTGACATGATCAGGAATAGTCAGCATGGATTTGTCAAGGGCAGGTCGTGCCTTACGAGCCTAGTTGAGTTCTTCGATAATGTGACTGAACACATTGACGAAGGAAGTGCCGTGGACGTAGTGTACATGGACTTCAGCAAGGCGTTTGATAAGGTCCCCCATGCAAGACTTCTTGAGAAGGTGAGAGGGCATGGGATCCAAGGGCCTTTGGCCTTGTGGATCCAGAACTGGCTTGCCTGCAGAAGGCAGAGAGTGGTTGTGGATGGGGCTTTTTCTGAATGGAGGTCAGTCACCAGCGGAGTGCCTCAAGGATCTGTTCTGGGACCCTTGTTGTTTGTCATTTTCATAAATGACCTGGATGAGGAAGTGGAGGGATGGGTAAGTAAGTTCGCTGATGACACGAAGGTCGGTGGTGTTTTGGATGATCTGGAAGGATGGCAAAAGTTGCAGCAGGACATAAATAGGATGCAGGACTGGGCGGAGAAGTGGCAGATGGACTTCAACGCGGATAAATGTGTAGTCGTCCATTTTGGCAGAACCAACGGGATGAACGAGTACACTATCAAGGGCAGAAGTCTGAGTAGTGTTGAAGAGCAGAAGGATCTTGGGGTCCGGGTCCACAGGACTCTTAAATCGGCCTCGCAGGTGGAGGAGGTGGTCAAGAAGGCGTATGGGGTACTGGCCTTCATTAATCGAGGGATTGAGTTTAGGAGTCGGGAGGTAATGCTGCAACTTTATAAGACCCTTGTCAGGCCTCATTTGGAGTATTGTGCGCAGTTCTGGTCGCCTCACTATAGGAAAGATGTAGAAGCTATTGAAAGGGTACAGAGGAGATTTACAAGGATGTTGCCTGGACTGGGAGGCATGCCTTATGAAGTTAGGTTGAGGGAGCTGGGACTCTTTTCCCTGGAGAGACGAAGGTTGAGAGGCGACCTGATAGAAGTTTACAAAATGTTGAGAGGAATAGATAGGGTGGACTCTCAGAGGCTATTTCCCCGGTTTGAAATGGTCGCTACGTGAGGACACAGATTTAAGGTGCGGGGAGGGAGGTTCAGAAGTGATGTTAGGGGTAAGTTTTTCACTCAGAGGGTGGTGAGTGAATGGAATCGGCTGCCGTCAGTGGTGGTGGAGGCGAACTCGCTGGGGTCTTTTAAAAGACTTCTGGATGAGTATATGGGGTTTAATGAGATTGAGGGTTATAGATAGGTCTGTAGGTTGGTAGGTGATGATGTGATCGGCGCAACTTGTGGGCCGAAGGGCCTGTTTGTGCTGTAGTGTTCTATGTTCTATGTTCTATTAAAAAGATGAGGGAGAGTGAGAGAGAGAGAGACAGTGAGAGAGAGAGACAGAGGAAGTGAGATAGAGAGAGAGACAGAGAGGGAGAGAGTGAGAGAGAGATAGAGAGATTGAGAGAGAGGGAGAGAGAGAGGGAGAGAGAGAGAGAGACAGAGAGACAGAGAGGGAGAGACAGACAGACAGAGGGAGACAGAGAGAGAGAGAGACAGAGAGAGGGAGGCAGAGAGAGAGAGAGAGACAGTGAGAGAAAGAGAGTGAGAGAGAAAGAGAGAGAGAGAGAGAGAGACAGTGGGAGACAGATACAGTGAGGAGAGAGAGAGAATGACAGACAGAGACAGAGAGAAAGGCAGACTGAGATAGAGTGACAGAGAGGGAGACAGACTGAGAGAGAGACAGAGAGATAGAGAGCAGAGAGAGAGAGTAGGAGACAGAGAGAGAGAGAGAAAGCGAGGGAGGGAGTGAGAGAGAGGGAGGGAGCAGAGGGGGAGAGAGAAAGAGAGACAAAGACAAGGAGAGAGAGAGAGGGTGACAGGGAGACAGAGACAGAGAGGGATTAAGACAGAGAGAGAGATGGGGGAGACACAGAGAGACTGAGAGAGAGAGACTGACAGAGAGAGACAGTGACAGAGAGAGTCAGAGGGAGAGAGAGAGGCAAAGTGAGAGAGACAGAGACAGAGGGAGAGAGAGAGACAGCGAGAGAGGGAAAAAGACAGACAAGGAGAGAGAGAGATTGACAGGGAGACAGAGACAGATAGAGTGAGAGACAGAGGGAGAGAGAGACAGAGGGAGCGAGAAAGAGAGAAACAGACAGAGAGAGAGAAAGATAGAGAGAGAGAGAGACAAAGTGAGAGAGAATGACAGCGAGAGAGTGACAGACAGAGAGAGAGAGAGAGGAGAGAGAGGCAGAGTGAGAGAGACAGAAAGAGAGAGAGTGTGACAGATTTGAGAGAGTGTGAGACAGAATGAGAGAGAGAGATGGACAGAGAGAGAGAGAGACAGAGTGAGAGAGAGAGACACAGACAGAGGGAGACAGAGAGAAAGTGAGAGTGGCAGATAGAGGCAGAGAGTGAGAGAGAGACAGAGACAGAGGGAGAGAGCGAGACAGAGGGAGAGTGAGAGAAACAGAGTGACAGAGAGAGACAGACAGAGAGAAAGACAGACTGAGAGATAGAGAGAGAGACTAAGAGAGCGACAGAGGGAGAGAGACAGAGACAGAGAGAGAGAGACAGTGTGTGTGAGAGAGAGACAGACAATGAGACAGCGAGACAGAGGGAGAGAGAAAGAGAGAGAGACAGAGAGACAGCGAGACAGAGGGAAAGAGAGAGGTGGAGAGGGAAAGACAGACAGACAGAGACAGAGGGAGAGACAGAGAGAGAGAGAGAGAGACAGAGACAAGGAGACAGAGAGAGAGAGACACTGTGACAGGGACAGAGAGAGTGAGATAGAGACAGAGAGTGGGAGAGAGAGAGAGACAGCAAGAGTGAGAGAGACAGTGAGATAGTGAGACAGAGAGAGTGAGAGAGAAAGAGAGACAGAGAGTGAGGGAGAGTGAGAGACTGAGAGAGAGAGAGAGAGACAGAGAGAGAGAGAGTGAGGGAGAGAGAGGCAGAGAGAGAGTGAGAGAGAGAGCAAGAGTGAGAGTGACAGAGAGAGAGACAGAGAGAGAGAGAGAGTGTGGGAGAGAGAGAGAGACGGAGAGAGAGAGAGACAGCGAGACAGAGAGAGAGAGACAGAAAGACAGAGGCAGAAAGAAAGAGTGATAGAGAAAGAGAGTCAGAGAGTGACAGGAAGACAGAGTGAGAGAGAGTGAAACAGAGTGACAGACAGAGGGACAGACAGAGAGAGAGAGAGACAGAGAGAGAGAGTGAGGGAAGAGACAGAGAGAGACAAAGCCAGAGAGAGAGAGAGACAGCGAGAGACAGAGGCAGAGGGAGAGAGAACGAGAAACACAGAGAGAGAGAGACAGAGACAGAGTGAGACAGAGACAGTGAGAGAGAGAGACAGAGAGAGAGAGTGAGAGACACAGAGAGAGAGATATTGACAGAGAGTGAGAGAGAGAGTGAGAGACAGAGCGAGAGACAGTGGGAGAGATAAAGAGAGAGACAGACTGAGCGACAGACAGAGAGACAGAGTGAGAGAAAGACAGAGTAAGTGAGAGAGACAGAGACAGAGTGAGAGACAAAGTGAGAGACAGATTGAGAGAGTGAGAGATTAACAGAGGGAGAGACAGAGTGAGGGAGAGAGAGAGACAAAGAGAAAGACAGACTGAGAAGAGAGAAAGAGAGAGAGATAGAGGGAGAGAGAGAGGAAGAGAGAGATAGAGAGAGAGAGAGGTAGACAGTGAGAGAGAGAGAGGGAGAGGGAAAACAGAGAGAGCTAGAGAGAGAGAGACAGAGACAGAGAGTGATAGGGAGAGACAGAGAGAGAGAGAGGCAGACAGAGAGATAGAGGCAGAGAGGGACAGTGAGAGAGAGAGAGTCAGAGAGTGACAGGGAGACAGACTGAGAGAAAGAGAAACAGAGTGAAAGACAAAGAGACAGAGAGAGTGAGACAGAGAGATAGAGAGACAGAGTGGGTGAGAGAGATGAGAGACAGAGAGTCAGAAACAGAGAGAGAGAGACAGAGAGAGAGAGAGAGACAGAGACGGAGTGAGAGTCAGAGTGAGAGGGAGAGTGAGAGGGAGAGAGACAGAGTGAGAGAGAGAGAGATAGACTGTGTGTGAGAGAGAGAGAGAGAGAGACAGCGAGAGAGTGAGAGAGAGAGACAAAGCCAGAGAGAGAGAGACAGAGTGTGAGAGAGAGAGACAGAGAGACAGCGAGAGAGAGAGGCAGAGGGACAGAGAACAAGAAACAGAGAGAGAGAGAGAGACAGAGACTGAGAGAGAGGCACACAGAGAGAGAGATAGAGACAGATAGTGAGAGAGAGAGTGAGAGACAGAATGAGAGACAGTGAGAGAGACAGAGAGTGAGAGATTAACGGAGGGAGAGACAGAGTGAGGGAGAGAGACAGAGAGAAAGACAGACTGAGAAGAGAAAAAAGAGAGAGACAGAGGAAGAGATAGAGGCAGAGAGAGATAGAGAGAGAAAGAGATAGACAGTGAGAGAGACAGAGGGAGAGGGAACGACAGAGAGAAATAGAGAGAGACAGACAGACAGACAGAGAGAGAGAGAAAGAGAGAGACAGACAGAGAGGCAGGGGGAAAGAGAGAGAGAGAGAGACAGAGAGAGGCAGAGGCAGAGAGAGACAGAGAGAGAGAGGGGCAGAGAGAGAGAGAGGCAGAGAGAGAGGGAGGCAGAGAGAGAAAGAGAGGGAGAGAGACAGTGGGAGACAGATACAGTGAGAAAGGGAGAGACAGAGAGAAAGGCAGACTGAGAGACAGAGTGACAGAGAGGGAGACAGACTGAGAGAGAGACAGAGAGATAGAGAGACATAGAGAGAGAGAGAAAGCGAGGGAGGGAGTGAGAGAGAGGGAGGGAGCAGAGAGGGAGAGAGAAAGAGAGACAAAGACAAGGAGAGTGAGAGGGTGACAGGGAGATAGAGACAGAGAGGGATTAAGACAGAGAGAGAGATGGGACACACACAGAGAGACTGAGAGAGACAGAGAGAGAGGGAGACAGAGAGAGAGAGAGAGTCAGAGGGAGAGAGATAGAGAGACAAAGTGAGAGAGAGAGAGAGACAGAGGAAGTGAGAGTGACAGAGAGAGACAGCGAGAGAGGGAGAAAGACAGAGACAAGGAGAGTGAGAGATTGACAGGGAGACAGAGACAGATAGTGTGTGAGAGAGAGAGAGAGAGAGAGAGACAGAAGAAGAGAGACAGACAGACAGAGAGAGAGAGGGAGAAAAAGTGAGAGTAACTGATAGACAGAGAGAGTAAGAGAGAGAGACAGAGACAGAGGGAGAGGGAGAGACAGAGGGAGAGTGAGAGAAACAGAGTGACAGAGAGAGACAGACAGAGAGAAAGACAGACTGAGAGACAGAGAGAGAGAGACTGAGACAGAGAGAGACAGTGTGTGTGAGAGAGAGACAGAGAGAGAGACAGAGACAACGAGACAGCGAGACAGAGGGAGAGAGAAAGAGAGAGAGACAGAGGGAGAGAGAAAGAGAGAGATATAGAGAGGGAAAGACAGACAGACAGAGACAGAGGGAGAGACAGAGAGAGAGAGAGAGAGAGAGAGACAAAGGGGGAGAGAGAGAGAGAGACACTGTGACAGAGACAGAGAGAGTGAGATAGAGGCAGAGAGTGAGAGAGAGAGAGAGAGACAGCGAGAGTGAGAAAGACAGTGAGAGAGCGAGACAGAGAGAGTGAGAGAGAAAGAGAGACAGAGAGTGAGGGAGAGTGAGAGACTGAGAGAGAGAGAGACAGCGAGAGTGAGAGAGAGAGAGTGACAGAGAGAGTGACAGAGAGAGAGTGAAAGAGAGAGTGAGAGAGAGAGTGAGAGAGTGGCAGAGAGAGTGAGGCAGAGAGAGAGAGAGAGAGAGAGAGCGGGAGTGAGACAGAGAGTGAGGGAGAGAGAGGCAGAGAGAGAGTGAGAGAGACAACGAGAGTGAGAGTGACAGAGAGAGAGACAGAGGGAGAGAGAGACAGAGAGAGATAGAAAGAGAGAGAGTGAGAGAGACAGAGGGGGAGGGAGAGACAGAGAGAGATAGATAGAGAGAGACAGAGAGAGAGAGACAGAGAGAGAGACAGAGAGTGAGACAGTATGAGAGAGTGAGAGACAGAGAGGGTGAGGGAGAGACAGCGAGGGAGAGAAAGAGAGACAGCGAGATAGGGAGACAGAGGGAGAGAGACAGAGAGAGAAACAGAGAGACAGAGAGAGACAGAGACAGAGAGCCAGAGGGAGAGAGAGAGACAGAGAGAGAGACAGAGACACAGACAGACAGACAGGCAGGCAGAGAGAGAGTTGCAGAGGGAGAGAGCGACAGAGACAAGGAGAGAGAGTGTGTGTCAGAGAGACAGAGACAGAGAGAGCGAGAGCCAGAGAGAGAGAGAGATAGAGACAGAGACAGACAGAGGCAGAGAGAGACAGTGAGAGAGACGGAGGCAGAGAGAGAGAGAGACAGGGATTGAAAGAGCGGGAGAGAGAGAGACAGAGAGAGACAGAGGCAGAGAGAGAGACACAGAGAGAGAGAGAGAAAGAGAGGGAGAGAGAAAGAGAGAGAGAGAGCGACAGTGGGAGACAGATACAGTGAGGAGAGAGAGGGAGTGACAGACAGAGACAGAGACAAAGGCAGACTGAGAGATAGAGTGACAGAGAGGGAGACATACTGAGAGAGAGACAGAGAGATAGAGAGACAGAGAGAGAGAGTAGGAGACAGAGAGAGAGAGAAAGCGAGGGAGGGAGTGAGAGAGAGGGAGGGAGCAGAGAGGGAGAGAGAAAGAGAGACAAAGACAAGGAGAGAGAGAGGGTGACTGGGAGGCAGAGACAGAGAGGGATTAAGACAGAGAGAGAGATGAGGGAGACACAGAGAGACTGAGAGAGAGACAGACAGACAGACAGACAGAGACAGCGACAGAGAGAGTCAGAGGGAGGGAGAGAGAGAGAGAGACAAAGTGAGAGAGAGAGAGACAGAGGGAGAGAGAAAGTGTGAGAGAGACAGCGAGAGACATAGAGAAAGACAGACTGAGGGAGAGAGATAGAGAAAGGGAGACGGAGAGAGAGAGAGAGACAGCGAGAGAGGGAGAGAGAGGGAGAGACACAGAGACAAGGAAAGAGAGATTGACAGGGAGACAGAGACAGATAGTGTTAGAGAGAGAGAGAGAGAGAGATGGGGGAGACACCGAGAGACAGAGAGAGAGAGAGAGAGAGGAAGCGAGAAAGAGAGAAACAGACAGAGAGAGAGAAAGAGAGTGAGAGAGAAACAAAGTGAGAGAGAATGACAGCGAGAGAGTGACAGAGGAAGAGAGAGAGAGGGAGAGAGAGAGACAGAGAGACAGTGTGACAGATTGAGAGAGAGAGAGGGACAGAGAGACAGAGTGAGTGAGAGAGAGAGAGACAGAGGGAGAGAGAGACAAAGTGAGAGCGACAGATAGAGAGAGTGAGAGAGAGACAGAGGGAGAGAGAGAGAAACAGTGGCAGAAAGAGACAGACGAGAGAAAGAGAGAGAGCCTGAGAGAGAGACAGAGGGAAAGAGACAGAGAGAGAGAGCCAGTGTGTGTGAGATAGAGAATGAGACAACGAGACAGAGAGACAGAGGGAGAGAGAAAGAGAGAGAGAGAGATAGAGACAGACAGGCAGAGACAGAGGGAAAGACAGAGAGAGAGAGAGAGCGAGAGAGACAGAGAGAGAGAGAGAGAGAGACACTTTGACAGAGGCAGAGAGAGTGAGATAGAGACAGAGAGTGAGAGTGAGAGAGAGAGAGAGACACCAAGAGTGAGAGAGACAGTGAGGGAGCGAGACAGAGAGAGTGAGAGAGAAAGACAGACAAGGAGTGAGGGAGAGTGAGAGACTGAGAGAGAGAGAGAGAGAGAGAGGGAATGGGGCAGAGAGAGAGAGAGAGAGAGAGACAGAGAGAGAGAGAGAGGGAGTGGGAGAGTGAGGGAGAGGGAGACAGAGTGAGGGAGATAGAGACGGAGAGAGTGAGAGAGAGAGACAGAGAGACAGATAGAGATAGTGAGAGGGAGAGACAGAGAGAGCGAGACAGAGGGAGAGACAGAGAGAGAGAGAGAGAGACAGAAAGACAGAGGCAGAAAGAAAGAGTGAAAGAGTGAGAGAGAGTGAAACAGAATGACAGACAGAGACAGAGACAGAGAGAGAGAGACAGAGTGAGAGAAAGAGACAGAGAGACAGCGAGAGAGAGAGGCAGAGGGAGAGAGAACGAGAGACAGAGAGATAGATAGAGAGAGAGAGAGACAGAGTGAGAGAGATAGAGACAGAGAGTGAGAGACAGTGAGAGAGACAGAGAGTGAGAGATTAACAGAGGGAGAGACAGAGTGAGAGAGAGAGACAAAGAGAAAGACAGACAGGGAGAGAGAGGTAGAGAGAGAAAGAGAGATAGACAGTGAGAGAGACAGAGGGAGAGGGAAAGACAGAGAGAGAGAGACAGAGAGAGAAACAGAGAGAGAGAGAGACAGAGGGACAGAGAAAGAGAGAGGGAGACAGAGAGACAGAGAGGCAGGGGGAGAGGGAGAGAGAGAGACAGAGAGGGAGAGACAGACAGACAGACAGAGGGAGAGAAGGAGACAGAGACAGGGAGAGAAAGAGAGACAGAGAGAGAGTGAGAGTTTAACAGAGGGAGAGACAGACTGAGGGAGAGTGACAGAGAGAAAGACAGACTGAGAGAGAGAGACAGAGGGAGATAGAGAGACAGAGTGAGATAGATAGAGAGAGAGACAGTGATAGACAGTGAGAGAGATAGAGGGAGAGGGAGAGACAGAGAGAGATAGAGAGAGAGAGAGAGATAGAGAGGGAGAGAGACAGCGAGAGAGAGACAGAGAGTCAGAGAGGGAGAGAGAAAGACAGAGAGAGAGAGACAGAGACAGAGTGACAGAGAGAGGGAGACAGAGAATGAGACACAGAGAGAAACAGTGAGGCAGAGGGAGAGAGAGAGAGAGAGAGTTAGAGACAGACAGACAGAGGGAGAGACAGACAGAGAAAGAGAGGGAGAGACAGGGAGACAGAGGGATAGAGAGAGAGACAGAGGCAGAGGGAGTGAGAGAGAGAGATAGTCAGAGAGTGACAGGGAGACAGAGTGACAGAGAGAGTGAGAGAGAGAGAAAGACAGAGAGAGACAGTGTGAGAGAGAGAGAGAGAGTCAGAGGGAGAGAGAAAGAGAGATAGAGAGACAGAGAGATAGAGAGATACAGAGAGGGTGAGAGAGAGAAACAGAGTCACAGAGAGACAGAAAGATAGACAGACGGAATGGGCGAGAGAGAAGAGAGACAGAGAGAGACAGAGACAGGGAGACAGAGAGACAGAGACAGAGACAGAGTGAGAGAGAGAGAGCGTGAGAGAGAGACAGAGAGAGACAGAGAGATAGAGAGGGAATGACAGAGAGAGAGAGACATAGAGAGTGAAGGAGAGAGAGAGAAGGTGAGACAGAGAGAGACAGGCGAGTGAGAGTCAGAGAGAGAGAGACAGTGACAGAGAGAGAGAGATAGACAGAGACAGAGTGAGAGAGCGAGAGAAAGAGAGATTGAGACAGAGAGAGTGAAAGAGAGACAGAAGGGGAGTAAGAGAGAGTGCGAGAGAGAGAGAGAGAGAGCGTGAGAGACAGAGAGAGAGGTAGAGACAGAGAGCGAGAGGCAGATCGAGAGACAGAGGGAGAGAGACAGACAGAGAGACAGAGTGAGGGAGAGAGAGAGAGAGACGAACAGTCAGAGAGACAGAGGGAGAGAGAGAGGTAGGGAGAGACAGAGAGAGAGAGAGACACAGAGGGAGACAGTGAGACAGAGAGAGAGGAAGAGAGAGGGAGAGAGAATGAGAGAGACTGACAGAGACGCAGTGGGGGAGAGAGACAGACAGAGAGACAGAGAGAGAGAGACCAGGAGATAGACAGAGAGGGGGGGAGAGAGAGAGAGAGAGAGAGTGAGACAGAAAGAGAGAGACAGACAGAGAGATAGAGACGGAGAGTGAGACAGAGAGAGAGAGGCAGAGAGAGAGATAGAGACAGGGAGTGAGAGACAGAGTGAGAGACAGAGCGAGAAACAGAGGGAGAGAGAAAAGAGAGACAGACAGAGAGACAGAGAGAGAGACAGAGAGAGAGAGACAGAGACAGAGTGAGTGACAGAGTGTGAGACAGAGTGAGAGAGACAGAGAGACTGAGAGATTAACAAAGGCAGAGAGAGACAGAGAGAACGACAGACTGAGAGAGAGAAAGAGACAAACAGAGGGAAAGAGAGAGATACAGAGAGAGATAGAGAGAGAGAGTGACAGAGAGAGAGAGAGTGTGAGAGGGAGAGAGAAACAGCGAGAGAGAGGGAGAGAGAGACAGCGAGAGAGAGAGAGACAGAGAGGGAGACATTGAGAAAGCAAGAGAGAAAGACGGAGGGAGAGAGAAAGAGAGAGACAGACAGAGAGGTAGTGGGAAAGGGAGAAACAGAGAGACAGAGAGAGAGACAGAGAGGGAGACATTGAGAAAGAGAGAGAGGCAGTCAGAGGGAGAGAGAGACAAAGACAGAGAGAGAGAGAGAGAAAGAGAGAGAGAGAGACAGAGTGAGAGAGAGTGAGAGACACAGAGAGACAGATAGAGACAGAGAGTGAGAGTCATAGAGAGAGACAGAGTGAGACAGAGAGGGAGAGACAGAGTGAGAGACAGAGTGAGAGACAGAGAGTGAGAGATTAACTGAGGGAGAGACAGAGTGAGGGAGAGAGAGACAAAGGGAGATAGAGAGAGAGAGAGAGAGACAGTGAGAGATACAGAGGGAGAGGGAGCGACAGAGAGATAGAGAGAGAGAGACAGAGAGAGAGAGACAGTGTGAGCGAGAGAGAGAGACATAGAGCAAGAAAAAGAGACAGCGAGAGAAGGGAGAGAGAGACAACGAGAGCTAGAGTCAGAGAGGGAGAGAGATAGAGAGTGAGACAGAGAGAGAAACAGAGAGACGGAGAGACAGAGAGGCAGAGGGAAAGGGAGAGAGAGAGAGACAGAGAGGGAGAGACAGACGGACAGGAGGAGTGACAGAGAGAGAGAGACAGACAGACAGAGGGAGAGAGAGACAGAGACAAGGAGGGAGAGAGAGAGAGTGCCAGAGAGACAGAGACAGAGAGAGAGATGAGAGAGAGAGAGAGACTGAGAGACAGAGAGTGAGAGAGAGAGACAGAGATTGAGAGAGAAAGAGAGAGAGAAAGCGACAGAGAGAGAGACAGAGTGAGAGAGAGACAGAGAGTGAGAGAGAGTGTGAGGGAGAGAGAGAGTTAGAGAGTGAGAGAGAGATAGAGTGAGAGAGAGATAGAGAGAGTGAGAGAGAGAGACAGAGGCAGAGAGGAACAGAGAGAGAGAGTCAGAGAGAGGGAGAGACAGAGGCAGAGAGAGAGACAGAGAGAGACAGAGAGAGAGAGAGAGACAGAGAGAAGGAGACAGAGAGAGTGACAGACAGAGACAGAGAGAAAGGCAGAGAGATAGATTGAGAGAGAGAGAGTGACAGAGAGAGAGAATAATGGACAGAGAGAGAGAGAGACAGCAAGAGAGGGAGAGAGAGACAGGGAAAAAGACAGAGAGGGAGTTTGACAGAGAGACAGAGACAAGGAGAGAGAGAGAGAGTGACAGGGAGACAGAGACAGAGAGGGATTGAGACAGAGAGAGATGGGGGAGACACAGAGAAACTGAGAGAGAGACAGAGAGTGAGAGAGACACAGACAGAGAGAGAGAGAGAAAGAGAGATAGAGAGAGACAGAGGGAGAGAGACAGAGTGATTGAAAGAGAGAGACAGAGAGAGGGATAGAGAGTGTGAAACAGAATGAGAGAGAGAGAGGGACAGAGAGAGAGACAGAGTGAGAGAAAGAGAGAGACAGAGATTGAGAGAGAAAGAGAGAGAGAAAGCGACAGAGAGAGAGAAACAGTGAGAGAGAGAGAGACAGAGTGAGAGAGACAGAGAGTGTGAGGGAGAGAGAGTTAGAGAGTGAGAGAGTGAGAGAGAGATAGAGAGAGTGAGAGAGAGAGACAGAGCAGAGAGGAACAGAGAGAGAGAGTCAGAGAGAGGGAGAGACAGAGTCAGAGAGAGAGACAGAGAGAGAGACAGAGAGAAGGGGACAGAGAGAGTGACAGACAGAGACAGAGAGAAAGGCAGAGAGATAGATTGAGAGAGAGAGAGAGTGACAGAGAGAGAGAATAATGGACAGAGAGAGAGATAGCAAGAGAGGGAGAGACAGGCAGGGAAAAAGACAGAGAGGGAGTTTGACAGAGAGACAGAGACAAGGAGAGAGAGAGAGAGTGACAGGGAGACAGAGACAGAGAGGGATTGAGACAGAGAGAGAGAGATGGGGGAGACACAGAGAAACTGAGAGAGAGACAGAGAGTGAGAGAGACACAGACAGAGAGAGAGAGATAGAGAGAGACAGAGGGAGAGAGACAGAGGGAGAGAGAGTGACAGAGAGAGAGAGACAGACTGAGAGAGAGAGAGAGGGACAGAGAGAGAAACAGAGAGAGTAAGTGAGACAGAGAGAGAGAGACAGCGAGAGAGGGAGAGAGAGGGAGAGAGACAGAGACAAGGAGAGAGAGAGAGTGACAGGGAGACAGAGACAGATAGTGTGAGGGACAGAGAGAGAGATGGGGGAGACACAGAGAGACAGCGACAAAGTGAGAGAGAGAGACAGACAGAGAGAGCGAGAAAGAGAGAAACAGACAGAGAGAGAGACAGAGAGACAGCGAGAGAGAGAGAGACAGGCAGAGTCAGAGAGAGAGAGAGACAGAGAGAGTGAGAGAGAGACAGAGAGAGGGAGACAGAGAGTGAGAGAGACAGGGAGACGTAGAGAGTGAAACAGAATGAAAGAGTTGGACAGAGAGAGAGAGACAGAGTGAGACAGAGGAAGAGACACACAGAGGGAGAGAGAGAGACAGACAGACAGGCAAAGTGAGAGAGAGAGTGACAGAGAGAGAGAGAGACAGAGAGAAAGACGGAGAGAGACAGAGACAGAGACAGAGGGATAGAGACTGTGAGACAGCATGAGAGAGAGAGAGGGACAGAGAGAGAGTGACAGAGAGAGAGAGTGAGACAGACAGACAGAAGGAGAGAGAGAGAGACAGAGAGAGGGATAGAGAGCGTGAGACAGAATGAGAGAGAGAGAGGGACAGAGAGAGAGAGACAGAGTGAGAGAGAGAGAGAGACAGAAAGAGACAGAGTGAGAGAGAGAGACAGAAAGAGACAGAGTGAGAGAGAGAGAGAGACAGGGAGAGAGAGAGAGGCAGAGGGAGAGAGAGAGACAGAGGGAGAGAGAGAGAGAGAGAGAGGGAGAGACAGAGAGCGACAGAGAGAGAGAGAGAGAGAGAGACAGGGGGAGAGAGAGAGAGAGAGAGAGAGACAGTGAGAGAGACAGAGGGAGAGAGAAAGAGAGAGACAGACCGAGAGACAAAGAGGCAGAGGGAGAGAGAAGAGGGAGAGAGAGACAGACAAACAGACAGAAAAGGACAGACAGACAGAGACAGAGATAGCGAGAGACAGAGACAGAGAGAGAGAGAGCGACAGGGAGAGAGGGAGACAGAGAGAGAGAGACAGAGAGACAGAGAGGGAGGGAGACAGTGAGACAGAGAGAGAGG